>NC_056729.1:1427414723-1427451498 GCF_019279795.1 Protopterus annectens
GTGTGTCTGGGAAAGGTCCTTGGGGTTTTCAAACCACATTTTCCACCACGCTGCCCTTTGGGGTACGGTCTGGATGGGGTGGAAAACGGACTCCGACAGCAGACAGAGTCTTTCCCTCCTGCTCACACCGGTAAGGGTCTCCTTTACTTTGGGGCCAAAGAGTGGCACCATCAAATGGGGCATTAGTAAAGGAAGACTTGAAGGCTTCCATAAAAGAACATAAAAGCGCATCCAGGATTGTCTGCGAGCAATCGCTGAAGCTGCTGCCCTACTCGATCCTTGCCGCGTATGAGATCAGCCTCATGGACGAGTTTACAATGGATGTAAGGGTATTGAGATGTGCTGTAACTTTTTCTGAAATAGCAGCATCTGTAGTACCCTGGAGGGTATCTCCCAACTCTTTGATTAGATCCCTCTGTAGCGTGTGAAGTGGGTCAAGTAGTTCAGGGATCATAGAAAGCCGCTGAACTAAAATGCGCTTCCCATACCCGTCCATAGTCCTAGAATCTCTGTTAGGCGGATGGACAGATGAGGAAGATTCAGACATCTCCTTTTTCGTGGCGCTGCCACCACCATAGCGTCCACTGGCACTCCTTTGTCAGATAAGCCTTATCCTGAGGGGCAGTAATATATTTGTTAGGCTTTCTAGGGACTGGCTCCACGTGTCAGGTGTCTCCCACGCCTTGAGCAATCAGCTCCATCAACTCATCAAGGCGGAGTGACCCAGGAGGAGGAAGGGCGAGCACCAATGCCTTCAGCAAAACTGACTCATCCTCAGAAGGGGAGGCTTGCCAATCACCTCTCTGCTTTAGGATCTCAGGATGTCAGAAAAAGACATCCTCTGAGGGTGACTTTGGGGACCCTTCTGACTCATCTAAGTCAGTGTCCGGCGTCAATGATTCTTGTGGAGAATCTAAGTGTCTCCTATTACACAATCTTTTCCTCTGAACTTCTTCGGTGGGAGCATCCGAAGAAGCCTCCGAGAAGAGGGGGCACCCTCAGGGTGGCTGAGACACAGGTGCTCGACAGCTTAGATGTAGCCGTGGGTGCAGAGGAGGATAATGGTCCTTTATGGGGAGGAGAAGCTGTTTCTGCTGATGTGGTTGTCTGGGTAGACAACACCTTCCTCATGAGGTCGGCCCCGGGTCCTGAGTCGAGGTATCTCCGGTTCCGAGGAAATGGGAAGAATCCCGAGACAGGCACGAAGGCATCGACCCGAGGACGGAGCAGTCGATCCGGCCGAGGCCCGAGAGGGAGAGTCGGAACCGAAACATCGGTCCGACTCTCGGTCCCGAACCAAGGATGGATCTTCGCTCCGAGACTCCGGTACGGATCCGGCCAGTCGAGGTGAACGCCGACCGAGAGAAGGGCGGTTCTGGCATCGAGGGCTCCACAATCAGCAGATCAGCCTCTTCCGGCTCAAGACTGGATAGGTTTCGAGGAGGAACAGATGGAGATAAGGGTAGGCCTTCGAGTCTCGACACCAACTGGGAGGAGACAGAGATGAGTTTGGATAAGGCCGTATTCTCCATTAGTTTCTGCACCACGCGGTCTACATCGGTGTCGGAGAGGGTCTGGAAGAGCGTCGAAGGAATCGAAGACGGAGCCGACCTCAACAGTGTCGGTGGAGGGAGCTCCGTCACGGTTCCAAGACTCGAGGCTCGGATACTGACAAAAGTTCAACACTAGGCCCCGAAGTCTGTGGAACCGGTGATCGAACTTTAACTGAAGAGCTCGGAGCCGATGACCTGGGCTCCGACGTCTTCGATTCCTTCGAGGATTTGGATGCCTGGTCTGATGCATCCAGAGCCTCTTGAAAGGTAGGTTTTAAAAGACCCCTATCCATAATTTTCCTGCGCCTATCTGTCATGACCCTTCCACTGAAAGAATGACAAATTGAACAGTCTTCTTGCAGATGGACAGGGCCAAGACAGTAGACGCAGGAACTATGGTTATCAGTCACTGACATCTTTTGCCCACACTGGCAACGTTTAAAGCCAGACTTAGCTTTTTCAGACATCTTATTAAAGTAACAAGGTTAAATTTAATAAAAGTCCAATCCAGTAGTATGTCTAATCCAGTAAGTTTAGTCAAATCCGGTAAAAAGGTCAATCCAATAGTCAATCCAGTAAAAGGGATGTCCAATCCAGTAACTTTAGTGGGGTTAGGCCCCGAGGGAAAACTCTAATAAAGTTAAAATAACTTTATATGGAACCGAGGATTCCTCGAAACACTATAAACACACACACACACACACAGTCACTAGATAATATTGAAGAAAATTTCTTAAGAAATATAAGAAAAAATATAAATCTTAGCTTAAGGTTGCTCGAGCTCATCAAACTGATGCGAACGCTGCAGCGGCAAACTAGATCTGAGGTAAAGGCAGAGGGGGATTGTGGGAGTTAGGTTGGTCTCGAGCTTCTTCTCGATGCAGAGCTTGCAAGCGGCCGACACGGAGCTGAGGATCGGCTCCGATCCCAGGTATAAGAACAAACGGCGAGATCGAACACTCTCACATTAAAACATTTGGGTGTAAATATATAGTGCATTACCTGACCAATTAAACAATTAATAGTGTTCTTGTGGGTAATTATTACACACAAATTCATTACCAAGAGTTATTACCCAAATCATGTTGATGCAAAAACTCTATCTAAAAGATCTGTTAAAACTTGTTATATAACAAGACCAAAGCGTGCATACGTTGTATGTACACAATATTTACACAATAATCAGCTCCATAGTTTTTTGCTCTAAATCAAAAGTCAGATAAATCATGTTGAATAAGCATAATTCATTTTTAAAATAATACAACTCATTTTTGTATGTGTGTGTGTGATGTGAGTAATATTAATGTTAGACATTAGCCACTAAACATCAAATGTAAGTGGGGACCGTAAAGGGTAGTCAGCTCATCTCTTCAAAGCTGCTAATTTTAAAAAACATTTTATAGATCCAGTTTCGTTAAGACCCGGTGGCAGATAGGCTGCTGTTTTTATTTGCCATAGGAGTTCTTCAATCTCGAGTTTAATCTGCCATGGTCCCCTTAAGGTCAAACTGTCAGTTCAGAACGTTGAACCTAAAACTGTGGTCAGGGAATTCTTCTATATGCTTAGCTAGGGCGTTGTTCATGTCCTTCTTGCTAATAGCATATTGATGTTCATACATCCGTTGCCTAAGCTTTCTCTCTGTCTTTCCAATGTAGAAAGAGGGACAGTTCAGGCAACAAGCAGAATAAACTACTGCTTACGAGTCACAAGAGAATCTGCCCTGAACCTTGTACCATTTATCACGAATCTTAAATTGGTACATGGTGTTTATAAGTTTACACTGGTGACATGACCCACACTTAAACATTCCTATGTGTTTACTTACTAAAGGTTTGCTAGAATATTCAAGAAGTGACTTCAAGTTATAGCCACGTCTAAAAACCACCCTAGGTTTATCACCCAAAATCTTACTCAATCTGTTGTCCTCATTGATAAGAGCCCAGTTTTTGTTTAAAATGTTTCTTATTAATGCATGGTCAAGATTATAAGTACAAAGAAAGCTAGTTACAAAGCCATGGGACTCTAATGGCAGTGAAGTTACTTGGTTGACTTCAGAAATACATTCGACAGCTGGATTTATTGTTAATAAAGGTTGAAAATAACCTGTTTGTCTCTTAATAATAACTTCTGATGAAATGTTGGAAATTAGTGATAAGGGGTATCCCCTATTGACAAACATATTTTCCAGAAGTTGGCATTCGCTTATGAAATCCGTCTCATCTGAAACCATTCTAGCTACTCTGACTAGATGTCCTTTGACCACCGCTCTTTTCTGGTGGTAGGGGTGAGCTAGAAAAGTGAAGAAAAGAGTTTGAATAGGTAGGCTTTCTATATATCGTGGTTCTAAACCTACTGTTACAATAGTCTTTGTGAATGCAAATGTCAAGGAAGTTGATAGTATCTGAATGAACAACATAAGTAAAATCTAAAAAAATCTGTTAAGGAGGATAACGTGGTCATAAATTCAGGTACCAGACTAATTGGACCTTTCCAGATTAAAAACATGTCGTCTTGGTAATGAGTGTACCAAACGACATAGTTTTGAAACAAAGGGTTGGGAAACAAAAGAGTAGTTTCCCAATGTTTCATGACGCAATTGGCGAAACTTCCGCCACAGGGGGACTCCATGGCAACCCCTGATTTTTGAAGGAAAATACTTCCTTCAAACCACATGAAATTGTTAGAAAGGACAATTTCAAGGAGGGTTTCAATTACGTATATAACACTTTCTTGTACGTTCCTAGAACTAAGAAAGTCCCTAATCCATTCCAAACCTAGGCTTTGTGGAATGACCGTATACAAGTCTCGAACATCAATGGTTAAAAAATGATGTTCACGGTTGTATGGGATATCACCAAGCTCTTTGAGAAAACTCCAAGAGTCCCTACATATTTGGTGCTCCTTCTCAATTACAGGCTTCAAAATGCTGTCTATATACTTAGCACAACTGTTTAGTGGGTTTAATGTTCCAGTAAACGCTACTTCCTTCTTTGGTTTCTCCTGTTCCTCGTACGTTTCTGGTTTGAAACGGTCCTTGAATGGTTCATTTGGTTTGACTGGTGAACCTGAAAACCCTGTTGAGAATTATTGTTAGATAGTTAATATTGTTTGCATTATCTCTTGGGTGAGTAGCCCATTTGGTGTTGTTAAAACCACCCTTATTATTGTTGTTTCTAATACGGTCACTCCACCGAGGTGTGGATTCAGGTCTCAGGGGAGAATTAGCCTCAAAAGACGCGTTAAGCTCATTTGGATTATTTGCTTCGATGTTATTTCCAGTATGACAAAGGGCACCCTTAAAGACTGGAGGCGGTGCAGGGTATGCCTGCCGACTCTTGTATTGTTGAATGTCCCTCGCGATCTTTTTCTTTTTAGCATTAGTTAACTTTACCATAGTGGCTTCAATGCTATTAAAGATTCTCAAATAGTCGTATTTATAGCAAGGGAAATCAGTGTTAGACTTAATAGAGTGTTCTAATGTGGTTTTAACAACACATGTACGAGGAACAGGAGAAACCAAAGAAGGAAGTAGCGTTTACTGGAACATTAAACCCAATAATATATTCTAATTCCAAGAATGACTTTCACATCTATAACTACACAGATTTAATCATCCCACAAGAAATTACTGGCTTTTTTCATTAGGTTTAACTTTTGTTCCAGATTCGAATATGAATTTGGTTAACATCATAGTTGACCTCAAGCTTTTTGCTAGGAAAATCAACCTTAATGCCCTAATGGGGCCAAGTTCTACTGTTACCAACCACCTAAGAGTTTCCAGTCTCTTTAACCCTCCCCATCATCCTAACATTCTTGCTTTCGAAAAGATGTGTGAAATAGATTTTAGATCTGCTAGCACATTTAGGTCCAACAACCACATGAGAGGGCACAATATTAACCAAAATGAGTTGGACTTCATCAAGCTTTTGAAGGATTGTAAAATAAGAGCCATGAAGCCCGACAAGGGAGGAGGGTTAGTTTTCATGTATCACAGTACTTACATCAATAGTATGATGAAACATTTAGATACAACAGTTTACCAGTTCAGTTAGCATTAACGAGGTCAACATGGCATACAAAAAAATCAGAGGTATATTGGATGATTTGATCCTCAAGAGTTCCATTGACATCGATGTATACCACTTTTTAATGATGTCTGCTCCTAGATTGCCATCACTCTTTGGCACACCAAAGATCCACAAAAGGATTATGGACCCCCTTTTAGACCTATTGTTGATGGGCGAGGGTCCATTACATACAGTTGTGCTAAGTATATACACAGCATTTTGAAGCCTCTAATTGAGAAGGAGCACCAAATATGTAGGGACACTTGGAGTTTTCTCAAAGAGCTTGGTTATATCCCATACAACCGTGAACACCATTTTTTAACCATTGATGTTCGAGACTTGTATACGGTCATTCCACAAAGCCTAGGTTTGGAATGGATTAGGGACTTTCTTAGTTCTAGGAACGTACAAGAAAGTGTTATATTCGTAACTGAAACCCTCCTTGAAATTGTCCTTTCTAACAATTTCATGTGGTTTGAAGGAAGTATTTTCCTTCAAAAATCAGGGGTTGCCATGGGGTCCCCCTGTGGCGGAAGTTTCACCAATTGCGTCATGGCACATTCTTGAAACTACTCTTTGTTTCCCAACCCTTTGTTTCAAAACTATGTTGCTTGGTACACTCGTTACCAAGACGACATGTTTTTAATCTGGAAAGGCCCAATTAGTCTGGTACCTGAATTTATGACCACGTTATCCTCCTTAACAGATTTTTTTAGATTTTACTTATGTTGTTCATCCAGATACTATCAACTTTCTTGACATTTGCATTCACAAAGACTATTGTAACAGTAGGTTTAGAACCACGATATATAGAAAGCCTACCTATTCAAACTCATTTCTTCACTTTTCTAGCTCTCACCCCTACCACCAGAAAAGAGCGGTGGTTAAAGGACAGCTAGTTAGAGTAGCTAGAATGGTTTCAGATGAGACGGATTTCATAAGCGAATGCCAACTTCTGGAAAATATGTTTGTCAATAGGGGATACCCCTTATCACTAATTTCCAACATTTCATCAGAAGTTATTATTAAGAGACAAACAGGTTATTTTCAACCTTTATTAACAATAAATCCAGCTGTTGAATGCATCTGTGAAGTCAACCAAGTAACTTCACTGCCATTAGAGTCCCATGGCTTTGTAACTAGCTTTCTTTGTACTTATAATCTTGATCATGCATTAATAAGAAACATTTTAAACAAAAACTGGGCTCTTATCAATGAGGACAACAGACTGAGTAAGATTTTGGGTGATAAAGCCTAGGGTGGTTTTTAGACGTGGCTATAATTTGAAGTCACTTCTTGAATATTCTAGCAAACCTTTAGTAAGTAAACATATAGGAATGTTTAAGTGTGGGTCATGTCACCAGTGTAAACTTATAAACACCATGTACCAATTTAAGATTCATGACAAATGGTACAAAGTTCAGGGCAGATTCTCTTGTGACTCGAAAGCAGTAGTTTATTCTGCTTGTTGCCTGAACTGTCCCTCTTTCTACATTGGAAAGACAGAGAGAAAGCTTAGGCAACGGATGTATGAACATCAATATGCTATTAGCAAGAAGGACATGAACAACGCCCTAGCTAAGCATATAGAAGAATTCCCTGACCACAGTTTTAGGTTCAACGTTCTGAATCAGGTACAGTTTGACCTTAAGGTGGGACCATGGCAGATTAAACTTGAGAATGAAGAACTCTTATGGCAAATAAAAACAGCAGCCTACCTGCCACCGGGTCTTAACGAAACTGGATCTATAAAATGTTTTTTAAAATTAGCAGCTTTGAAGAGATGAGCTGACTACCCTTTACGGTCCCCTCTTACATTTGATGTTTAGTGGCTAATGTCTAACATTAATATTACTCACATCACACACACACACAAAAATGAGTTGTATTATTTTAAAAATGAATTATGCTTATTCAACATGATTTATCTGACTTTTGATTTAGAGCAAAAACTATGGAGCTGATTATTGTGTAAATATTGTGTACATACAACGTATGCACGCTTTGGTCTGGTTATATAAAGTACAGTTTTGTACCTACCATAAATGTAGATGTTCGAGTGCTAATACAGCTGCAGTCATAACAGATGGGTTCTCCTGCCGTCAGGCGGGTCCTCGGTCGGCCGAATTCCAAAGTCTAGGTCCAGCGTCAGTTGTCGCTTCTTCCCTGACGTCAGTGCGACAGGGGTATAAAAGAACCAGCCGACGCCATTTTCTTCAGTTTTTCTTGCCCCAGATGTCAGGTGCCCCCAGAAGGAAGGCAATACATAAAATAATGTAATAATGCAATGCAATATAATCAAAACACGGTAGTTGCAAGCAAACACCCCAAAAAAGAATACCCCTAGAGGGGAAGGAGGAGGGAAACCTGGACTGCAGCTGTATTAGCACTCGAACATCTACATTTATGGTAGGTATAAAACTGTACTATGTTCATCGTGCATACAGCTGCAGTCATAACAGATGGGTAGAATCCCAAAGCTAAGAAAGGGGTGGTAGGCACTAGGTGGATCTAGGAGGAGCCAAAATGCCCTGCAAGACTGCAGTGGCAAAGCTTGCTCTAGATTTGGAGTATAAAGGTAGGTGGTAGTGCTTAGAGAAGGTATGCACAGAACTCCAAGTGGCTGCTTCCAAAATATCCTTGGTAGGTACTCCTCTGAGGAAGGCTGCAGAGGTGGCTGTGGCCCTGGTGGAATGGGTTCTAAAGCCTGTAGGTACAGTTTTGCCATGAAAAGAATAGCAAAAGCGTATGCAGTGGGCTATCCATTTTGAGATTGTCTGTTTCGAAATTGGCTTTCGTAGAACTCCTACCGCATAGGCCACAACGAGCTGTTCTGATTTTCTGAAAGGCTTTGTTCTGTCCAAATAATAGCGCAGTTGCCAGTGGATGTCCAAGGAATGTAGTAATCTCTCCCCTTTGTTTTGAGGATTAGGATAAAAAGTAGGTAAATGTATGGCCTGATTTAAAGCTACTCTGGATACCACTTTAGGCATAAAGGACGGGTTGGTTCGTAAGGAAACTCTGTCCTGAAGGAAGATGATAAAAGGCTGGAAAGCCATGAGAGCCTGTAGTTCTGAAACTCTACGAGCTGAAGTGATAGCCAGAAGGAACGCTGTTTTCCAGGACAAATATTGCAAATCTGATGAGGCAGCTGGCTCAAAAGGAGGCAAGGTCAGTTTTTCCAGAATGAAATTAAGATCCCAAGCAGGTATTGGTTGTTTCCTTGGAGGTCTTAAATTCTTAGCCCCTCTGAGGAACTGTCTTAATAGAGGGATGGAGAATAAAGGTGGATCAGTGTTGTATTCTGCAGAAATGGCTGAGGCATGGATTTTGATGGAGGAGAACGAAAGTCCACTGCTTAGCAGTTCAGCCAAATATTGTAGTATTTGAGGTAAATTCAGTTTTCCAGGGTTCTGGCCCTTTTTCTCATTCCAGACACAAAAACGTTTCCATTTGGCGGATTAAGCTTTTCTAGTTGATGGCCTTCTGGCCTCCAAAATGACATCCTGCATCTCCTTGGAAAGTAGGGCCTGCTGTGATGCTAAGGAATCTTCCATGCGGGTAGATTGAGTGTTTTTAGCTGACTGTGAAGAGTTTTGAAGCTGTGCTGAGTCAGAAGAAGAGGCATTAGAGGCAGGGTCCATGGTGGGGAATGCGTCAGGCTCCTCAGGAGTGGGTACCAGTGTTGCCTTGGCCAGTCCGGAGCAATGAGGATCATCTTTGGTCTGTCTGCTCTGGTCTTCAATAGGACTTTGGGCAGCAGAGGAAGAGGCGGGAAGGCATAAACTGTCATTGATGTCCAACTGAAAGAGAGCGTCCACTCTCCAGGCCTTTGGATGGAAGATCCTTGAGCAGAATTTTGTCAATTGATGATTTTTGTGGGAGGCAAAGAGATCTATGTCTGGCCTTCCCCATTCTTGGATTATTTCTGTAAAAACTTTTGGATGCAACTTCCATTCGTGTGGATCTGTCATATTCCTGCTTAGGTTGTCTGCCAGCGTGTTTTCCTTGCCTGGCAAATATTGTGCTTGTAGTTCCATTTGTAAGTCCATGGCCATGTTCCAAAGTGACATGGCCAGTCTGCATAGGGGGTAAGAATGTGTTCCTCCCTGCTTGTTTATGTACGCCTGGGGGGCGCACATGACAGACTGGTGCATTCAGGGCAAATGGTCCCAAAAAGAAAAGCACCTTCACATCAATCAAAAAGAAATGCTAGCAGTAATAAATGCTATTATAGCTTTCAAGGACCTTCTACAACCAGGTCAACTATTGATAAGAACGGACGACACCACAGTTTCTTAGGTACCATTGTAGTTTTCTCATATGCAGCTTTGCACATGGGATTAGTAAGATGCAAGATGCCATGAATCCCAGAGCCTGCAGGATTTTCCTTACAGTCAGCCTGGTGCAATTTGCCAGTGTTCTGAAATATTGAATTAGTTGCCCCTGCTTCTCTGGCGTGAGGTAGGCCATCTGGGTGTTTGTGTCCAAATTGGCACCCAGGAAAATTATCTTCCGAGAGGGTATTAGCCTTGATTTCTCTTTGTTGACTGTGTATCCCAGAGAGTTTAATAACATTATTACATAAGCCAGATGTTTCAGAAGAATGTGCTTGCTGTCCACTTGGATCAGGCAGTCGTCCAAATAAGGGTATATTTGTATCCCTTGAAGTCTGCAGTAGGCAATTACTGATGCCAGGCATTTCGTGAATACTCTGGGCAGTAGATAAGCCAAAGGGCAATGCAGAGAATCGATAATGGGTTGAACCTGCAAGAAATCTGAGGTATCTTCTGCAATTTTGTCTGATTGGGACATGCAGGTATGCCTCCTTGAGGTCCAAAGTTACCAGCCAAGACTTCTTGCCCAGCATGGGAAGAAGTTGCTGTAGAGTGAGCATCTTGAATTTTGGTGCAGTAGGAATGTGTTTAGGATGGAAAGATCCAAAATAGGTCTCCAATCTTTTCCCTTCCTTGGCACCAGAAATAGCCTGGAATAAAAACCTTGACCTTGTTCGTGTGTAGGTACCTCTTGAATAGCTTTCATGTTTATAAGATCTGAAATTTGCTTTTGTGCCTCTGCCCTTTGATTGTGTGGCAGGTTTGGCATGCCTCTCATTTTTTGAAGGGTATGAAAATGGAATTTGTAGCCTCTGTTTATAATGTCCAGGATCCATTTGTCCTTTGTGACAACATGCCATTTTTTTGAAAATAGTGCCAGCTTTCCTCTTAAGGGGGCTGCCATTTGAGACCTGGTTGGCATGCAAAGGGGAAAGTCATTGGGTTTGCTTTCTGAAAGATTGCGAGTTGTCCTCACCACCTCTTTGTGTATTAGCTTGCCATTGTCTGCCTCTGTACGATCCTTGTGATTGTCCTCTGCCCCTCGGGCGCCTGTATCTGCCTCTTTGGGGTCTGTCTGTGGCAGGAAAGGACCAGTTTTTGGAAGGCCAATTTCTACTAAAACGTGGGGGTTGAACCTGTAGAAATTCTTTCACAGTTTGCATTGATTTAGCCTTTTCCTCCATTTTCCGTAATACTTCCTCAGTATTTGCTCCAAATAGTACATCCTTTTGAAGAGGGCGCCTAGTAATTTAGCTTTGACATGATCAGGCAAGGCCTGTTCCTTGAGCCAGGCATGCCTACGTATGACTGAGCCTGTAACAGCAGCTCTACATGAGGCCTCTAGAGCATCAAAACCACATTGTAAGGTATGTTTACCCACTTGTTCTGCACTATGCACCAAATCCTGCAACTCCTTCAAGTCTGGTTGTTCAGGTTGTGACATTTACTTTTCAATTGAGATAACAGAAACTGTTGGTATTTTAGCATATGAAACTGACAGTTTAAGGCCCTCATGGATAAGGTAGCGAGGTATATACCTTTTTCCCCACCTTTCTAAGGATCTGGAATCTCTCTCAGAAGGCAATGGATTTTGGCAATGGAGGCCTTAACTCCCTTGGGCCCCTGTGAAATGGTTTCTAGGTCAGCAGCATGGCTTTTGTATAGAAATTGGTGTGAGTCAGGAACCCTGTAGTACCTGTCAGGTTTAACTGGAGCTGGAGGTAGAGAGTCCGGGTTAAGGCAGGCCTCCGAGTAAACATCATCTAGGATGTCCAAGACAGGAGGTATAGCCAGAGGCCTGTGCTGGGGTAACAAAAGAAATTCCCTGAGCATTTTCTTGGAATCTGAATAATCCTGGCCTTCCCAGTGGAAGTGTTCCCTTAAGGTATGCAAAGTTTCCCCAAATGAGTAATCCTCAGGGGGGGATACAGAAGGAATAGACTCCTCTGCATCAGAGTCTTCAAAAGGGGAGTAAGACTGTTCCTGATCATCAGAGTGTTCTGAAATAATGGAGCCCTGATCAGAGGAGGGGGAATCTTCCTCCACTCTGGGCCTTTTGTCCGGAGGAGGCTGAGAACCTCTGATTAGAGTAATTAAATCCTCAGCCATTTTAAGCATCTGTTTCTAGGCATGGGGCCTGGAGATGGGCCCTGTGTAGCTGGTCTCTTAGGGTGCATGGTTGCTTTAGACTTGGTGAAAGCCTTGATGGAGAAAGAAGAGGAAGGTCTGAAGACACCTTGAGTGGAGGTGGACCTGTCCACATTCTGTGTTTCAACGCCAAGAGTGGCTTCGGTATCTGTAGTCGGGTGTGGGCCGAGGAGCCTGCGACCTCGGTACAGGAGACACCGCCAAAGATGTGTCGCCGGTAATCAGGGGCTGCGTGCGCCTCGCTGAGAACCGGACCACGTGTAGTCGGCTTTGGCGTGGTGTCGGTAGAGGCCGCTGGACCTCGAGTGTCGGTCCTTGTCTTTGCGTTTTTGACAAAACCGAGTCGGAGGATCCGACGCCATAGTATAGTTAAATGCTTTCCCAAAAAAATGCTGGGCGAACTCCGCCCGACACTTAATAGTGCGTTTGTTGAATGTAGCACAAAAGCGACAGACCGAGACGTTGTGGTCTGGGCCTAAGCAAGGAATACAGAGGGAATGGAAATCCTTATGCGTATTTGCTTCCCACAAGAAATACAATTATTAACTTTGTCTGACATCGGTCTGAGGCAAGAAAAGTTTCCCCAACGGGGTACTTAGCTTTTAAGAAGACTTCGGTTTCCAAATTTTCGTAATCTCAGGAGCTGGCCGACCGGCACTTGCTAACTGCTTCTGCTTTGGGCACCGCGCGGCAAGAAAGACTGAAGAAAATGGCGTCGGCTGGTTCTTTTATACCCCTGTCGCACTGACGTCAGGGAAGAAGTGACGACAACCGACGCCGGACCTAGACTTTGGAATTCGGCCGACCGAGGACCCGCCTGACGGCAGGAGAACCCATCTGTTATGACTGCAGCTGTATGCACGATGAACATCAAGTTTTAACAGATCTTTTAGATAGAATTTTTACATCAACATGATTTGGGTACTAACTCTTGGTAATGAATTTGTTTGTAATAATTACCCACAAGAGCACTATTAATTGTTTAATTGGGCAGGTAATGCACTATATATGTACGCCCAAATGTTTTATTATTGTATGTCTGAGGAAGGAAAAGTACAGTTTTGTACCTACCATAAATGTAGATGTTCGAGGATCCACATTGCTGCAGTCCTAACTATTGGGTAGTCCGCTGTCCAGTCGGCCCGAATACCAGAGTATATGGCTGACGTCGGTCAGGGCGCATTAGACTGACGTCAGTACGTCAGGGTACTAATGCGCATGACCGACGCCATATCCTCAGTCTTTTCTTGCCCCAGATGTCAGAAGACCCTAAAAAGACAAGGCCCAATATACCTGCACCAGAAATATGTACAATATATACAAAAATATATACAAGGATATCAGCATATAACCTCACCTACACAACCACCCCTAAACACAGAGGGAAGGAGGAGGGAGGTAAATTGGACTGCAGCAATGTGGATCCTCGAACATCTACATTTATGGTAGGTACAAAACTGTACTATGTTCTTCATTCCACATTGCTGCAGTCCTAACTATTGGGTAGAATCCCAAAGCAGAGGTAAGGGAGGCTGGCAAATCATAAAGAAGCAGGAGCTGACAACATGCCTTGCAAAATAGCTGTGGCAAAACCAGCCCTAGACTTAGAGTAGAGAGGAAGGTGATAATGCTTAGAGAAAGTATGCACTGAACTCCAAGTAGCTGCCTCCAAAATATCCTTAGTTGCCACCCCTTAGAAATGCTGTTGAAGTGGCAGTAGCCCTAGTGGAATGAGGCCTAATCCCAGCTGGAATCTCCTTGCCATGATGGGAATAACAAAATGCAATGCAAAACCCAATCCACCTAGAAATAGTTTGTTTTGACACAGGCTTGCCCTGTAACTCAAAGCAAAAGAAACAAACAACTGCTGAGACTGCCTAAAATCCTTAGTCCTGCTTAAATAATAACGTAATTGCCTATGTACATCTAAAGTGTGCAAAATCTTTTCCCCTTTATTTTGGGGATCTGCATAAAAAGTAGGCAAATGAATAGTTTGGTTTAAAGCCACACTAGAAACCACCTTAGGCATAAAGGAAGGATTAGTACGTAATGATACCCTATCCTTATGGAAAATCAAAAAGGGCTCTACTGCCATAAGGGCCTGCAACTCAGACACCCTTCTTGCAGAAGTAATAGCCAACAAAAAAGCAGTCTTCCATGACAAGTATTTCAATTCAGCAGTAGCCGGAGGCTCAAAAGGTTGTAGAGTAAGTTTTTCCAACACAAAATTGAGATCCCAAGCAGGAGTAGGAGCTTTACGTGGGGTCTTATATTCTTTGCCCCTCTAAGAAACTGCTTGAACAAAGGATGCGAAAACAATGGTGGGTCACAATCATAGTGAGCTGAAATTGCTGCAGCATGAATCTTAATGGAAGAGAAGGACAAACCTTTGTCCAATAACTCAGTAAGATATTGAAGAGCCACATTCAAATTAGGCTCAGAAATCTCCAAATTCTTTGCTGTACTCCAAATTAAAAACCTCTTCCATTTTTCTGCGTACACTTTCCTTGTACTAGGTCTTCTAGCTTCCATAATCACATTTAAAACTTGTTGAGGAAGTTGAGACCTGCTGTGTTTCAACACAGAATATGCCAGGCTGTTAGATGAAGTGAGTGAAGCTTGACATTGAGCAGATGACCGTCCTTCTGAGATAACAGATGTGGAATCAAAGGTAAAGGCCATGGAGGCTTCCTTACCAGACTCCTTAGTAGTGGGTACCAGTGTTGCCGAGGCCAATCTGGAGCTATTAAAATCATCCTTGGCTTGTCTTGTCTGACCTTTAAGAGCACCTTTGGAAGAAGAGGCAGAGGTGGAAAGGCATACACATGAAGATTTTTCCAACTGAAAGAAAGAGCATCCACTTTCCAAGCTGTGTGATGAAACCCCTTTGTGCAAAACTTTGGCAGCTGGTGGTTTAGTGGAGAAGCGAACAGATCTATGTCTGGAGTTCCCCATGACACTGTCAATTTCTGAAATACATGAAGATCCAGTTTCCACTCGTGGGGATCCATGATTTGTCTGCTTAACACATCTGCTAAGGGGTTCTGTGCTCCGGCAGAAACCTTGCCTGAAGAGTTAGTTGCAAGCTGAGCGCAGTCTCCCATAAAATCATTGCTTGCCTGCATAGAGGATAAGAATGTGTTCCCCTTGTTTGTTGATGTACCACATGACAGTTGTGTTGTCTGTTAGAATCAACACCTGCCCTGGAAGAAGTAACTCCTTGAAAGCCATTAATGCAAACTGGACTGCTAACATCTCCTTCATGTTGATATGTAGATGCTGTAGTCTGGCAGGCCACTTGTCTTGTATCCACTTTCCATTTAGATGAGCTCCCAAGCAATGTCCGAGGCATCTGTCGTTAAAATCTGACTCCTCTGGCCGGGTCACAGAGAGTCCCTTGTTAAGGTGACATGCCTGACCCCACCACAAAAATTCTTTGGCAGCGCAAGGTATTATTTGAATGACAGTGTCCAAATCCTGGCAGTGCTGTGTCCATACATTTTGAGATACCATTGCAGCTTCCTCATATGCAGTTTGGCATTGGGAAGCACCAGAATACAAGATGCCATGAACCCTAATGCTTGAAGGACTGTCCTTGCAGTCAGCACGGACTGATGAGATAGTTGATGGAAGTAAAGGGATAGACTCTTTTGTTTGTCCGGGGTTAAAAAGGCCATCTGGGCTGCTGTATTCAGTCTCACACCCAGAAAGCACATGTCTTGAGAGGGTACTAGACTGGACTTTATTTCGCTCACAGAATACCCTAGGCATCTTAGCACTGCTATAACATATTCCAGATGCTGTAGAAGGTCTTCCTTTTCTTGAGCCAGAATCAGGCAGTCGTCCAAGTAAGGATAGATTTGAATTCCTTTTAGCCTGAAATAAGCTATCACTGGAGCCAGAACCTTTGTGAATACTCTGGGCAGTAGATAAGCCAAAGGGCAATGCAGAGAACTGATAATGAGAATTTCCAGCTCAAAACGCAGATACTTCCTGCAACTTAGTCTTATAGGCACATGAAGGTAAGCTTCCTTGAGATCTAAAGTTACCATCCAGTGATCTTTGCCCAGCAGAGGTAAAAGCTGTTGTAACGACAACATCTTGAACTTTGGAATGTCCAGATAAGTGTTGAGGATAGATAAATCCAAAATTGGTCTCCACGTGTTCCCCTTCTTTGGTACTAGGAACAGGCGAGAATAAAATCCTAGGCCCCTTTCTGATGCAGGGACTGGCTGAATGGCCCCTATTTGGAGTAACAGAGAAATTTGCTTGTGAGCCTCTTTCCTTTGTGGAGGAGGAACGTCTGGCATGCCTTTGAAAGGGGCAATGTATGGAAATAAAACCTGTAACCGTGGTGAATGATATCCAACACCCATCTGTCTTGAGTGATTAAATCCCAATTTTCTTTGAAAAGAGACAGTCTTCCTCCCAAAGGAGCTGCCAGACGAGAATCTACTGGCAGCTGAAAAGGCAGGTCATTGGGTCTGTCTACGAAAGGACTGACCCCTGCCCTCACCAGAAGTCTGAGCAGGTGAACTCCCTGTTCTAGGCCTAAAAGAACCTTGAGCTCTGCCCCTACCACGCCTAGACCTACCCTAGACTGGGAATCATAAGCAGGATATGTCCATCCCTTAGTAGGCCAATTTCTACTAAACTTCGGTGGCCGCACCTGCAAAAAATCTTTAACAGTTTGCATAGACTTAGCTTTGTCCTCCATTTTCTTTAAAACTGCTTCCACAGGCGAACCAAACAACACATCAGACTGTAAAGGAGCATCCAAAATCCTTGTCTTAACATGCTCAGCTAAATTCTGATCCCTCAACCAGGCATGCCTGCGAAGAACAGAACTAGTGGCAGCCACCCTCGAGGAGGCCTGTACAGCATCAAAACCACATTGCAAAGAATGCTTACCCACTTGTTCAGACACATGAACTAAATCTAGCAACTCTTTACACTCAATACCTTCCGCCAAAGCATCCACCTTAGATTTCAGTTGTGAAAGGAGATAATTTTGATATTTTAGCATGTGAAACTGACAATTCAACGCCCTCATGGCTAAAGTGGAAGAAGTATACACTTTCTTTCCCCATCTATCCAAAGCCCTTGCCTCTTTATCAGTGGGAACAGGGTTTTTTAACCACAGAGGCCTTAACACCTTTAGGTCCCTGAGAAACAGTTTCCGGGTCTGCCCTAGGACTCTTAAAAAGATACTTATGAGCTTCAGGCACCCTATAGTACCTATCAGGTTTAACAGGAGCAGGAGGCAAAGAATCAGGGTTCAGGGAAGCCTCTGCAAAAACATCTTCCACCACATTCAACACAGGAGGTATAGCTAAGGGCCTATGCTGGGGTAAAAACAAGAATTCCCTAAGCCTTTTCCTGAATCAGAGTAATCCTGGCCTTCCCATTTAAAGTGCTCCCTCATGGAATGCAGAGTCTCTGAAAATGAGAAATCCTCAGGAGGAGAAGCTGTAGGAGTGGAATCATCCACATCAGAATCAGAATAAGGAGGATACTCCTGCAAATCTTCCAGAAGTGTCAGAAGCCTCTGAACACTGTTCAAAACTATCAAACTCAGGTTCCACTCTAGGCCTCTTATCAGGAGGGGCATAGAACCTCTAATCATAGTAATCAAATCTTCTGCCATTTTAAGCATATGTTTCTTAGGCACAGAACCTGAAGTGCTAGGAGAAGCCCCCACTGAAGCTAAATTTGGCCTACCTCTCAAAGAAGTTTTGGAAACAGAAGGAGAGGCTCTAACTCCCTTGGGAAGAGAGGGAAGAACAGTTACCTGAGAAGCCCCCTCAGCCTGGCCTACCTCCTGAGAAGGCACATCCTGTAACAGTAAAGTCTCTGCCTGAGACTCCAAAGAAACTCCTGGCAAAACCTCTGGCTCCACTGAGCCTTCTAAAGAACCGACGTCCGGGACTGCCGGTTCATCAACCCTAGGCTTCGCTATTTTGTCCTTGCGCTTCTTGGACGAAGCGGGCGTCGGAGCATCCGACGGCATTTTATAATTGCAACGCTTCCCAAACACTAACCTGGCACAGTCTAACCTTCTCTTAATAGTGCGTTTGTTAAACCTAGCACAAGAGCGGCATCCAACAACGTCGTGCTCAGGCCCTAAACAAGGTATACACAAGGTATGGTAATCCCTATGAGGTATCTGTTTCCCACAAGAAATACAGTTATTCACTTTTCTGACATCCGGTTAAATACTGAGGCAAGAAAAAACCAAAATGTTCCCCAACGGGGTACTTAGCCAACTCTGATTCGGTCTGAAACTCCGACTTCAGAAAATTTCAGAACGCCAACCTGCACTCGCAAAACTGCTTCTGCATCGGACCATGCGGCAAAAAAGACTGAGGATATGACGTCGGTCATGCGCATTAGTACCCTGACGTACTGACGCCAGTCTAATGCGCCCTGACCGACGTCAGCCATATACTCTGGTATTCGGGCCGACTGGACAGCGGACTACCCAATAGTTAGGACTGCAGCAATGTGGAATGAAGAACATCGTATTGGCGTTTCCGAAAGCGCTTACTATATTAAACTCTAAGTTTTTAGCTCCGGCTTGTTTTGCTGTGTTCTTATTTTCAGCAGTTTGTCGAGAGTATATTGTTTAGCTCAGCTGGTCTGCCAAAATATTAAGCCTTCCTGGAAGAAACTGAGTTAGGAGATACAGGCCCAGGGATGCTGCTATGGATTAGAGATTCATGCTCTGCCTGCACAGGGGGTAAAGAATGAGTCCTTCCCTACTTGTTGATGTACCACATGACTGTGGTGTTGTCTGTTCTGACGAGCAAGGTTCCCGGAGAAAGAAGATGCCTGAAAGCTAGTAAGGCCTGCTGAACTGCTATCAACTCCTTTAGATTTATGTGCAGGTGCATCTGCTGGGCATGCCAAAGTCCCTGTATGCATCTGCCATCCAGGTGAGCTCCCCAGGCGTAGTCCAATACATCTGTGGTAAGAACTTGAGTGGCAGAAGGTGTTTGTTTTGTAGACAGGCTGTTGCCCACCATAGAAACTCTGTCTGCAGAGATGGAAGCAGAGGAATCTTCATATCCAGGTCCTGTGTGTTGACACCAAATGTTTTTGAGGTACCATTGTAATTTCCTCATATGCAGTCTTGCATATGGAATCATGAGGATGCAAGAGGCCATGTATCCCACAGCTTGCAGGTATTTCCTTGCAGGGAGCTGGGACAGGCTTGCCAAGTCCTTGAAGTAAACTGAAAGAGTTGTCTGCTTCTCCTGGGTGAGATGTATCATCTGGACGGCTGTACTCAGACTCGCTCCCAGGAATGTTATCTCCTTGGATGGCACCGTTTTTGATTTTTCCTCGCTGAGAGTGTAACCCAGGGAAGAGAGAAGAGTCTTTACAAATTCTAGATCCTTTAACAGCTGTTCCTGAGAATTTGCTTGAATTAGCTCATTCACTCCAGAGCAGCTCAGGAAAAGCTGCCTGCTGAATTCCACCATAGGAACAACAGAGCAGCCTGAGCTCATTTTCAGAAAATCCATTTGTAATACTATACAGAAAACAAATGCTCATAACTCTTTAACTATAAGAGCTACACTAAAAGTGTAAATGCGAAAGTTGTTCAGCAGACACTGACCTTTCCAACAGTGTAAATGTTGATAGTGCATATCAAAGTCATAATGAAATATTTGGCAAGGAATGCTGATATTGTGCATTTTTTTTAATTTTTTGGAAAAGCAAAGCACAATATCTTGGTCTATGTACCATGCAGACCCATACAATTTGAATTTAATTTGTTAGTATGAATGTCAGCTTTAAAATGATACTTTAACCATAACTGTGTGACACTCCTTTCATGAGATATTCACAGAAATATGATTAGTATATTATTTCTCATAATTGATAAATAAACAAAACATATCTCATCACCTGTAACAGACAGAGCCTACATATCAGTGTAGAAGTTGTGCATCTGAATGTCAGCTTCAAAATGACGCATCATTTGTGTGATTACCGTGCTCCCAAGCAAAGATATGGGCATAATAATGAGAAGTATTGTAAATGTATAATTTTCATATTTGTACAAGACTAAACAAACTGTAATATCTGTACGTGTTTACAGTGCCTAGACACAGTTCTTTTACCATGTTGTAAGGAGTAACACTGTCTTCAAAATGATGCATTACTTCACACAATGTGGTGCTCCCTTGCAAAGTTATTTACCAAAATATGAAAAAAATCATAATTTCCATAACCTAAGTCAGAAACAAACTCTGTTATCTGCCTATGAGTACAACATACAGGTACCATTCTTTTACCATGTTAGAACTATAAATAATCTTTTCAAAATGAGGTATTACTTAGCACATTCAGATGCTCCCTTGCAAAGTTATATAACAAAATATGAAAAAATCATAATTTCCATAACCATAAGTCTCAAACAAACTTTGATATCTGCACATGTGTCAAACATACTGGCACAATTCTTTTACCATATTAGAACCAGCAATACTGTCTTCAAAATGAGATATTACTTGGCACATTCAGATGCTCCCTTGCAAAGTTATTTACCAAAATATGAAAAAAATAATAATTTCCATAACCATAAGTCTCAGACAAACTTTGATATCTGCACATGTGTCAAACATACTGGCACAATTCTTTTACCATATTAGAACCAGCAATACTGTCTTCAAAATGAGATATTACTTGGCACATTCAGATGCTCCCTTGCAAATTTATTTACCAAAATATGAAAAAAATCATAATTTCCATAACCTAAGTCCGAAACAAACATAGATATCTGCACATGTGTACAACATACAGGCCCAATTCTTTTATATGTTAGAACTATAAATAATCTTTTCAAAATGAGGTATTACTTAGCACATTCAGATGCTCCCTTGCAAAGTTATTTACCAAAATATGAAAAAAAATCATAATTTCCATAACCATAAGTCTCAAACAAACTTTTATTTCTGCACATGTGTCAAACATACTGGCACAATTATTTTACCATATTAAAACCAGCAATACTGTCTTCAAAATGAGATATTACTTGGCACATTCAGATGCTCCCTTGCAAAGTTATTTACCAAAATATGAAAAAAAATCAATTTCCATAACCATAAGTCTCAAACAAACTTTGATTTCTGCACAGGTGTCAAACATAATGGCGCAATTCTTTAGCCATATTAGAACCAGCAATACTGCCTTCAAAATGAGATATTACTTGGCACATTCAGATGCTCCCTTGCAAAGTTATTTACCAAAATATGAACAAAAAATCATAATTTCCATAACAGTTATTTGCCAAGCTCAGAGAAATAAATTTTACATAACACATTTCATAATAGTGTTTTACTTACTATACTGGTCCAGCTTGGTCATGGGTGTTTTCCATTCTTCTCACAATCATGCAGGGCTCTCCTCACGCCATTGTGGAGGTTGGTCAAGAAGAATGCAATGCCCTCCTCAGTTAGGTGAATGCCATCCCTTCTGAACCAGTGAACATCTTCCCTTCCAGTCTTACCTTATCTGAAATAAAGCATGGGTGGACACTGACAAGGGTGCACAGCCAGGGCACATGTAAAGAGAAAAAGCAGGGTAAGGACCGCTCCACTAATATGCCAAGGACAGGCATGGGGCTCCAGATGTTGGTTATCTGTAGTGTCCCATAGCTGTGCCGGCTGCCCACTCAGACTGCTGATACCACTATGGTCTCATGACCTCCTTCAGTGGCAGCAGTCTGCCTTACCTCTGCCTTTTCTCTTTACATGTGCCCATTCAGCAATGGACCTAAGGGATGAGGGACTGAAGTAACTCACTAATTGCTGTCCTGACCTACCGGAAGGGAGGGAGACTGAGGGGAGAGCTACATCAAGGCAACATGTCAAAAGACCAAGACTGACCCAGGCTGTGTCTTTTTGCATGTTTTTGCAGTACATCACAGTGGCACACCCAAGCCCATGCTTACCGAGGACAGCATCACTATGGGACTGTGCTGTAGAGTCTCCAGGTTCCCAAGTGCGATCCCGGTGGATCACAAGATCCATGCTGGCTAGGTATGCCCCCTGTGATGCACCCAGCAACACAATATTCGGCGATGGGACAGCGTAAGGTTTTTGGCTGCTCCCTTTCCAGTGACTCCCAGAACAGCAGAAGACAGTCTTACCTTATCTGAAATAAAGCATGGGTGGACACTGACAAGGGTGCACAGCCAGGGCACATGTAAAGAGAAAAAGCAGGGTAAGGACCGCCGCTCCACTAATATGCCAAGGACAGGCATGGGGCTCCAGATGTTGGTTATCTGTAGTGTCCCATAGCTGTGCCGGCTGCCCACTCAGACTGCTGATACCACTATGGTCTCATGACCTCCTTCAGTGGCAGCAGTCTGCCTTACCTCTGCCTTTTCTCTTTACATGTGCCCATTCAGCAATGCACCTAAGGGATGAGGGACTGAAGTAACTCACTAATTGCTGTCCTGACCTACTGGAAGGGAGGGAGACTGAGGGGAGAGCTACATCAAGGCAACATGTCAAAAGACCAAGACTGACCCAGGCTGTGTCTTTTTGCATGTTTTTGCAGTACATCACAGTGGCACACCCAAGCCCATGCTTACCGAGGACAGCATCACTATGGGACTGTGCTGTAGAGTCTCCAGGTTCCCAAGTGCGATCCCGGTGGATCACAAGATCCATGCTGGCCGGGTATGCCCCTGTGATGCACCCAGCAACACAATATTCGGCGATGGGACAGCGTAAGGGTTTTGGCTGCTCCCTTTCCAGTGACTCCCAGAACAGCAGAAGACAGTCTTACCTTATCTGAAATAAAGCATGGGTGGACACTGACAAGGGTGCACAGCCAGGGCACATGTAAAGAGAAAAAGCAGGGTAAGGACCGCCGCTCCACTAATATGCCAAGGACAGGCATGGGGCTCCAGATGTTGGTTATCTGTAGTGTCCCATAGCTGTGCCGGCTGCCCACTCAGACTGCTGATACCACTATGGTCTCATGACCTCCTTCAGTGGCAGCAGTCTGCCTTACCTCTGCCTTTTCTCTTTACATGTGCCCATTCAGCAATGGACCTAAGGGATGAGGGACTGAAGTAACTCACTAATTGCTGTCCTGACCTACCGGAAGGGAGGGAGACTGAGGGAGAGCTACAGCAAGGCAACATGTCAAAAGAGCAAGACTGACCCAGGCTGTGTCTTTTGCATGTTTTGCAGTACATCACAGTGGCACACCCAAGCCCATGCTTACCGAGGACAGCATCACTATGGGACTGTGCTGTAGAGTCTCCAGGTTCCCAAGTGCGATCCCGGTGGATCACAAGATCCATGCTGGCTGGTATGCCCCTGTGATGCACCCAGCAACACAATATTCGGCGATGGGACAGCGTAAGGTTTTGGCTGCTCCTTTCCAGTGACTCCCAGAACAGCAGAAGACAGTCTTACCTTATCTGAAATAAAGCATGGGTGGACACTGACAAGGGTGCACAGCCAGGGCACATGTAAAGAGAAAAAGCAGGGTAAGGACCGCCGGTCCACTAATATGCCAAGGAGAGGCATGGGGCTCCAGATGTTGGTTATCTGTAGTGTCCCATAGCTGTGCCGGCTGCCCACTCAGACTGCTGATACCACTATGGTCTCATGACCTCCTTCAGTGGCAGCAGTCTGCCTTACCTCTGCCTTTTCTCTTTACATGTGCCCATTCAGCAATGGACCTAAGGGATGAGGGACTGAAGTAACTCACTAATTGCTGTCCTGACCTACCGGAAGGGAGGGAGACTGAGGGAGAGCTACATCAAGGCAACATGTCAAAAGACCAAGACTGACCCAGGCTGTGTCTTTTGCATGTTTTGCAGTACATCACAGTGGCACACCCAAGCCCATGCTTACCGAGGACAGCATCACTATGGGACTGTGCTGTAGAGTCTCCAGGTTCCCAAGTGCGATCCCGGTGGATCACAAGATCCATGCTGGCTGGGTATGTGTTCGTGCTGAAGGGCTTGGCTGCTAACTGACATGGGGGCACAGAAAGAGCACATGTACACTGAAAAGGCAGGTGAGGCACTCTGCTTTACCTCTGCCTGTTCTATTTACATGTGTCCTTTCTGCAATGGGCAGAAGGGAGGAGCTAATGTAAACCCTCTTGCCCTGACCTACATACACTGACTAGACCTGAAGGGAGGGAGACTGAGTGAGAGCTACATCAAGGCAACATGTCCAAAGGCTTAGACTGACCCAGGCTGTTTTTGCATGTGTCCTTTGCGGAGGGAACCATTACATCACAGTTGCACACCCAAGGCCCACAGCACTATGGGAGAAATTTATGGCCATGGTACTCCCCAAAGCATTCAACACACAGGTTGACCTTGCAAGTTGGGCACCCCCATGATGGCTCAGCACGTTTACCCTTGCTGGCACAGTTTTTACATCTTGATTTATGCCACTTCACTGGAAAGTGAGAGCCATGCTCAAATCGGCTCACAGCCTCTGGGACAGTAATCTCAGTGCATCTTTTCCTCTTTGTGTAACTGGCAAGTAGATGCAAGCCTAGGTTCCTTCGAACTGTAACTGTGTTGCGGAATAATACGTCCAGAACGTGATAGTTGCTGATGTCTGATACTTTCACGGAATATAATGAAAGCATTGACAATGGCCACATCCCATAAGAACCAGAACAAGTACAGCCACCATTTGCGGGCCTTTCTGGCACTGGGATACTGTGTCCTCAGCTGATCTGCTCTGTCCACCCCATTCATGTAACTGTTGTACATGTTTACAACTGGTGGACATGGCACTGATGTCTTTCTTCCATCACGCTTTCTTCTGTATGTGCTGGAGACTGGCAAGGTTGGGTTACAGTTAGTTGACAGGAGGAATACTGGTTTGCTATCCTTCCATTCAGTAGCTAGCAGTGGTCCACTCTGCAATTGTTTGTAGTAGCCTCGAGCTGCTTTTCCAATGGCCTGTCTGTTGAATGTAAGAGGCCATCCTGACCTATTGGTGCGCATGGTTCCACAACAGTATAGATCATCTTTCAGCAATTGCTGTGCTAGTGGAACAGAGGTAAAGAAGTTATCAAAGTAAATGTGATGCTTCTTGCCAATCAGTCCCCTAGTCAAGTCAACTACAACTCTGTGTGCCAGCCCAACCTCTGTATTCTGCTCCGTTTTTCCAGTGTATACCTGGAATTCACGTACATACCCATTGGTTGAGTCTGCCAACACCCACACCTTAATGCCATACCTCTCAGGCTTACCAGGCATAAACTGTCTAAATGTCAAGCGCCCACGGAACCCAACCATGGCTCCATCTACAGCCACCTCACGATGCACATTGTAACGTGTCCTGCATGCATGAAGCACTGCATCCAGTATTGGCCGTGTGATGTAGCTTGTCATGACCCACAGCACCATGTGGTAGGCTCAGGCTGTTATCATTGCAGTGGAAGTACTGCTGAATTTTTCAAACCTATCTCTGGTCATGTACTCTGCTATTGGGAAGCGACCATATACATGGTGCGTTTCCCAGTACTGCCTCAATTCAGGAACATGTACAATAGACATGTATATTCTGACACCTAAAATGTGCGTATGTCTCCTGGGCACACAGGACTCCACCAGTATCAACCTTGCCTGCTGCGGCCTGCCTCTGTGCAGCATAGCGATTTGTTTCATTAGCAATACAGGTGTATAGCTCCTCTGGGAACATCAAATTCAGGAAGTCCATCTCTGTGCTATCTGAGCCCAAGTGATCTATTGGTCCTACTGGCCCCACAAATTCCTCAATGTGTAAAGTTTGAAGATGTTTTTCCCACGTGATTTTACATGGTGGGCATGCTTTCAACGTACCTGACTGGGTCGCAAGGAACAGTTGGAAATGGGAAAGGCTGAAGGGTTGAGAGATGATGCTCTCTGAATGCCAGTAGCAATTGTACTGCTTGCAGTTGGTAGTGAACTGTTGACACATGTTCCCTGCTGAGGCACACCCATATCAGTCTCTGACAAGGAGCTACTTGGACTCCTATCTAGAGGATTATCTCCATCACAATCACCAAACTGTGGACTACTTCCCACATCATGCACAGGCGAAGGCACATCCACACCCTTATCAGCAGTTGCAGTGCCATGCACTGTGGAGGACTGCATAGCTGTGTCATTTAGACCAGGTGCTTTCATGAACACATATAAAGGCATGTCATCATCTGCGTCATACTCTGAATGCCCTTGGTGGGCATAGTGTGTGGCCAACTTGTGTGTGGGCACCTTCCTTAGTTGTGCAAGTGGCACTTCATCCTCACTGTCTTGGTCACTGACATAATTACTGGTCAGGTCTGCTTTGGCAACTGGTAGTGGTCTTTCAGGAACGGCGGGTACAGGAGCATCATCCTTATCACAGGCAATGGCCTTTTCACGCAGACGTGCGAGTGGAATGTCATCATCTGAGTCATAATCATCATCCTCGCTCTGGTTGGCATTATGTGGTACATCAAGGTGCATACCACCGTCTGAACCACTGCTACAACCATCACAGTCAGTTTCCTCACCCAACAGGTAAACGCTGCTTGCTTTCTCCTCAACAGATGGCATCTTTGGTGGTGGCTGTGTTGCTTTACACTTGAAATCACACCTGAAAAACACAATGCAATACAACATTCTGATGTAATATACCTGCAGAGGCATGTGAAAATCAATGCACCTATCGTAATATTTCTATATATATACACACAAATGTTTGGGGGTGGTTGCAAATGAAATAAGATAAATGCATGTTGTTTTGAGTACTACCTAAGACTGCATCACTGATGTACATTTATCTCCCTTCTGCTTCCTATGTCTCCCTCTCACAATACTTCTTTCTCCAAGAACAAACAAAAGGGGAGAAATACAGTCAAATCAAATACATTTATAGTGAAGCAACTGGCCTGATAAAATTACAGTAACCTGCAAAAGAATAAACCCACTATCTGCCCATCTTCATCCATGCATTCAAGACTAGGGCTTTGTTGCAAAATTAAATCCTTCATGCAGCACAGAGTAGACTCATGCCCAGTATAAATGCATAATTTTCAATCATGACATGAAGCAATCGGTCTAAGTAGTACAGTTAATCATGAACTTACCAACACCCTAGGCCAAAGGTTCCTGGAATTCATAAATTCAAATGCAATGGAACAGCTAGTCACCTCTACAACAAAGGTGAGATATTGTACTAGACCTGATAATCACAAACATGGGGACAAAGTGCTCCACACTGGAAGTATACCCTCACTAGTGAGATCTGACCACAACTAATCACCGATATACACATCCCTGGATATACAGATCCCACCTCTACCCAGAACACAAGACTAGTGAAAAACTTCTCAAAAGCCGACTTCACACTTCTTATAACTGAGATGGTATCCTTTAATCCGACTGTGCCAGTGGAAACCACATCCCACAATGCAGAATACTTCACAAATGCTTTCTACGTACATCTCCAAGAATGCATGGATCATGCAATCCCAAATAAAACCAAGACCCTCTCCACCAACGGAAGGCGTCCTGACTCGTCGACCCCAGCCATAAACAAATTGTACAACAAAGGAAACTACTGCATGACAGAGCAAAATCCCATAAAGAGAAGGCATCTCTGATCAGCAGTAGTAGAAAGCTATGTTCTCTCTTAAAAAACATATTTAACCTTTGCCTTACTACAGGATATGTACCTTAACACTGACGCAGCAGCAGTAGTCCCACTCCACAAAGGAGGCACCTCTACAGACCCTGATAACTACCTCCCCATAACCTTAACCAGCCTGGTCTGCAAAGCTATGGAAAGAATCATTATGGAACTCACAGACATTGAGGACTTAGACACTTGATCCCAACCAGTTCAGCTTTGTAAAGGGCAGATCCTGCCTTTTGAACCTGGTTGACTTTTTGAAACAGTCACTAGAGCCATTGAAGAGGCCAAAGCAGCCCATACAGCATACCTAGACTTGGCTAAAGCTGCGTCACAATACCCCACTGGGGCATCATAGACAAGTTCAACAGCATAAATCCAGGATTTCCTGGGCACTTCTGTGTGCACACATCTATACAGTTACTATAACATGATTACTCAAGCCGTAGTAGCATGGCACAAAGCATTAACAATTACTTAAAAAGTTGCACTGTAAACATCAAAACCATGTCACAGTATCTAGTACATGTCAAATCCATGCCAGTTGAGCTTCCTCTGTAATAGTCCAGATGCCATTTAGTAACATTTCCTGGTTCCAACAGGAAAAATTCATAAACAAACACCTTACGTGCAGGTGGGAAATTGCATCAGATTATAAATTGCATCAGATTCTCTGTTGAGTAGCCATTCATTATATTCGGGTGCAGGTGTAATAAGACATAGCAATTACCAAGTGATGTTACAAAGTACTGGATGTCCCTACAAAATGAAAAGACAACACGATCACTGTCAAGGAGGCTGGCAAGAGACCTACAACAACAGTGAAGGAGCTGCATGAATTTCGAAAAGTACTGGTTGTGTACTACTTGTGACACCAATATCCCATATTCTCCATATGTCTGGACTCTAGGGTAGGTAGGGTTGGACAGAAGCCTTTTCTAACAGAAAAACATCCAGGACAGGCTACAATTCGTGAAACAAGATATCAAGTCTCCCAGAAGCATGTGGGAAAGTGTGTTGTGGTCTGGTGAGAGCAGGTTTTAATTTTGTGGGCACATTCAAGAAGTTACGTTTGGCACAAAAAAACACTTTCTCATCACCAAAAGAACAACATTCTCACGGTGAAGCATGGTCATGGCAGTATCATGCTATGCGGTTGCTTTTCGCTGGAATTGGGGGTTTAGTCAAGGTGGAGCGAATTATGAATAGTTCCACATACCAGTCTCTGCAAAGAAAACTGATCTCAAATTGCAACTGTAGTAGTAAAGTACTAAATAAGTGTAGTAAAGAAAAGGCACTGGTGTAGAGTCATGACTTATACCATTATGGGAAGATTCCAAAAGCAAAAAAATAATGCTTTCATTCTACACACGTCTGGTTGGACTGCATCTCGCTGCGTACAGTTCTTGAGACAACATAAAGAAAGAGATATCAGGTACCTTGAAGGAATGCAGAAGAAAGCTACCAGAAAGTGCTGTAGAACGGAAGGTAAGGGATATGGTCAAAGACTATAGGAACTACACATCTTCTCATGTGAGACACAAAAAGGTAGGGCTGGAAGACTTGATACAAGTGCACAGAATCATGCTGGAAAGTGAAAAGTTCCCTGACAGGACACAAACTCCCCTACAGCAGCTTACAGAGACTAAATACTGTAGATAGCCACTTCAGCTTTATGCAAGCAAGCTATATGAAAGAACTAATCCAACAAAATCATTCCGAGTGTAAACTTTGCTGTTGGCATTTCATGCATTAATCTGGTTGTGCCAGAAAATGGTGTACTGCTGGGTCACCCATCCACCCAGTGAATAAAGAAAAATAGCATGCATTTACTTTACTTCAGCAACAAGCTACTACCCACCAGGCAAAAAAAAAAAAAAAACATGGCAACAATTGAACACCTCAATGTCTAACAGCCTTGAAAACTTAAATAACAGTGAACAGGTGGCAAAATGACTCTGTCTTGAAACCTCGCTATCCACCAACAATGCAGCCTCACACACAAACTACTTAGCTATATATATCCCCAGCTACTTTACACCCTACTTAGCTCACCAAACAGATCTCACTCAAAGGGAGGTATATATTAATGATAAATAAAAGAGAAAGACTATAATAAATAACGCAACAGAATGACTTCATAGTTCAAAAGCAAAGGAAATAATTTACCACCGCAGTGCAGAATAGTCTGAAATAAATGCAACACATGAGTTTGGATATTGTCATTGCCTAAAAATTATGATTTTCTCTCAAATGAGAGGATGCAAGGCAATCAATAATAATATATACTCAAATTATTCATAAAGTACATCACAAATCCTCTTATACCAGCCACTTTCTCAAGAAAACAGCAATTGAAGATGTAATGTCTACAATTTTCCTCCTAGACTGCTGATATTTCTTGAAATTTTATACATGACATATGAAAGTAGTGTGGAGGGGTGGGGTGTTTTGCAATCACTGCAAGTGGAGAAAGAGCCAAATGTTAGTCATGCATTCATCAATGTGATAACGACTTCTGCTTATGTGAATAACAGTGACAGCTGCTGACAGTTTTACCTGAAAAGTGGCAATGACTCAACACTATATTGTAACTGCACTGTGCTAATGACTTGCAAAGTTATGCATGGTGCACTGTGCTAATGACTTGCAAAGTTATGCATGCCCAGACACAGGTGATAATTGCTGACATTCATTACATTACCTTCTGCAGGTGTTATGCAACAGTCACAATCTTTTATAAGGCCATAGTCAGTCAAATAGTACAACACTTACATATTGCTATATATTATCTGTTATAAGGCCATAGTCAGTCAAATAGTACAACACTTACATATTGCTGTGCCCCTCCCACCAACATTCCACGCGACTGACAAAGCCAGGAGAAATGCATAAAAATATGGCAGCTCCATGCTGTCAGTAGTCAGTCTGTAAAGACATTTATCTCACTCAGGCAACTCGCACTATAATCATATTAATAATAAGACACGCAGAAATGTCAAACTATATAGCTTGTCTTCTGCCATTCACTTACACAGCAAAAACAGTATAAAAGTTATTATTGAGCCCATACCAGAAACTAAGCCAAGTATTGAAGTCAATCATATAATGTCATGACTTGCTTGCAGTCATTGTTACAAACAGTAACACCATGAATCTTGTGTGATTTTAGCTAGTTTTCCAATTAGAAAAAATATAATATGCTTCTAGCAACATCAGCATCATCTAGCAGCATCAGAGATGCTTCAAATGGTAACTATGGTGATGAATGATTTGGCTTCTGAACGAGCTAAACAAGATAGTCTCCTCTCTTCTCATCTTCCTATTTGCTCTAGCAAACTGTATTCATACTGTACTCAGTGTAATATTATCAATCTTTTTATTGTTTTGGCCTACGCTATAAACTGTTCTCAAATTTTGGAAATTGTAATCTACTGTTAGTTTACCTATGCACTGTATGCTGTGCCCAAATTTTTTGACTTGTACTAGGTTTGTGTGACCCTACTTTCATATTTTGTAAATATCATAATTATTTGTATTAGGATACGTGCCTAAGGAGTGGCGACGGCAACTGTGGTCCCACTTCACAAAGGAGGTGCCTCCACCGACCCGGAAATTACCGTCCCATCAGCGTGACAAGCTTGATCTGCAAAGCTATGGAGAGGATCATAATGGAACTCATAAATAAAGACATAGGAGACTTGCAGACTTTGGATCCGAACCAGTTTGGCTTTGTCAAGGACAGAACATGCCATTTAAACCTGGTGGACTTTTTCAAACAGTCACCAAGACCATTGATGAGGAAAGGCAGTCCACACAGCCTACCTCGACCTGGCAAAGGCTTTCACACAATACCCCACTCAGGTATCATTGAAAAATTATCAGCTTAAATGTAAACCCATCGTCACAAGATGGGTTGCAAATTGGCTAAGTGACAGAAGCCACAGGGTCAGAGTTGCTGGCGCCATGTCAGACTCAAAGCCTGTCACAAGTGGTGTGCCACAGGGCTCAGTCCTGGGCCCTCTCCTGTTCGGCATCTACTTTTCAGAAGTACAAGCAAACACAGGGGTGGCGAAAGCCACAAAACTCTGGCTAGGCTTATAAATGCCCCTGGGCAGATAGCCTAGTATGAACCTATAAAAATGTCAATAAAAGTTTTTTTTTTTTTTGTTTGTACGTCAGTCCCTGGACAATCACGTGTGTAGGTATCATCACCTACAATAAACTAAAATACCTGCAATACATTCAAATTGAGCATAATGAAAACTGAGCTGGATATAGTCTTTGTAAAAAATCAGTCCCAAAAAATATTATAGCTATTAAGTATCTCCATTTTTACAGAGCAAGCCTTTTCAAATTTAAAGTTTGCTGTCTCAATATGCAACATACATAACTGGAATTAATTTCATGAAACATCCCCTTCTACAACCAATCTTGTTTATACACTTTAAAATAAAGGTAATATTTCATTAGGATCCACTTGAAACCCTGATCTTGCACATACTAACAAATTGGCAAACATATTTCCTTCCCTTTACCCACCACACAAGGCACCACAACTACATCCTTTCCAGTAAGGAAGGAAAAATCTTTATAACTCCATATTTAGTGAAGTAACCACAATGACCAGTATCAGCATGCTCAAAAAAACACCACCTCAGTGAATTCAGTCAAATCCAATTGCAGCAGAAGGAAAACAAAGAGGGTGGGGACAAACCTAAAGCTGTACTATTTTTGTCTAGAACAAGGTGTCCACCTCTTTTGGCATAGAGGATGCAAAAAAACAACTTGGTAAGGCTTCAAGAGCCACATTACCACAGCATGCATCTGCTTTGCATTGGTCCCCATCGACCATCCCTCAGACTATCAAGGCTGAAACTGCTAGTCCAGTGAAAGCATATACAAAGCCTGACACTGCATGGAGTTCTCTGTACTCTAAATACAGCGATTCAAAGTAAGTAAGTAGAAGTGGTGTCAGAGCAGAGTCCCAATCTTGGCTTTACTCATATTGCAAAAAGTGCTTTTCTGAAAGTATTTACAAGTTTCAAAACAGTGAAATTGAACTTTACAAACTCACACTTTCTAGAACTGCTGTAATGTAACAGTTGTAGCAAGAAGCTTCTTTGTATGCCTACCTCAGAGTCAAGCAGTGCAGCACCTCAGTAAAAACAGATGACCAACCACTTCAATGAGCACCCCTACAATTTGACACAGCACTCAAAAAAGAAAACTGACTACACTTTCTCTGCACACCTCTGATACTGGACTGTGAAAGAAACAACCACAGTTATAAATTCCAGCTTGCTTGACATAAAAGCACACAAACAATGCCAGGCCAGATCGATGGCTGAATAACTGTGAGCAAATTACAGCAGAATTCATGTGCAATTCTGATCAAATGAAAATGTATACAATAATGGCTAAAGCTGTGCATATCAACAGAGATATTGGTTATATTACAGTGTACTGCCTCGCAGGATGCAGTAGCAAACTCCGCCCATGATACTTAACTTCTGCCCATAACTTGTCAATGCAAAACAAGAGAATAATCATCATTGTTGTACCACACAAATACGGTTTGTCTTTACATACAAATATTGTCTGACAACGTTGTTGCTAGTACCAACGACATGAAACTCTTAACTTGCAACATTTACTGTACATATTGTGCCGAATTTCTAAACAAATAAAATCTGGTTTTATCGGACTACAATCTTCAACTACTTGCAATACCACAACTTATTTCTGGTATGAAAATTGCAGCTGATCTCAAAAAAAATTTGCCACCCCTCAATCTATAAACTATGAAGGCAAAATTAGAATACAAATGAGACACACAATGTTACACTGACTTATACAGCGCACTGCACAGATCATGGCAGTGAACAGTGCATTTTCTATACTATCCCTGTATAATCACACAGTCCAAGTCAATCTGACAGTGCAGCATGGTTACACATTCCATAAGTCAGTACAGCACTATGGTACCAACACATGCATACAAACAGATAATTAGCAAGGGGTTTCAGACACCACAGTAAACAGAAATTAGCTAAAGGATATTTTACAAACACAAGTATAACATTTTCACAGGTAACCACATAAATGCATAAGCACGTAGCATTTACAAAAGGACATTCAAATCCAGCACATTAATCCACCGATCCTTAGCGGCTCCAGTTAGTAACGCTAATTGCCAACACCATTGCTAACACCATTCAGCCTTCGAGATACACCGATCCTTAGCGGCTCCAAATCCATCTATATGCTCCTGGGTTATTCACCTTGTTATTTCCTTATAGGAAAGCATGGCTACACTTGAAAAAGGCCTCCTAGGGCCATTTACCCAGTAATAATCTGAGCCTATTAATTTATAAACCTATGGGAACATTTCCTTGAAAAGTGATTAAAGTATTTTATTTTATTTTATTTTACATTTGTTGACCGGGCTAGTCCAGCTGGATATATGTCCATTTTCAGTAGAGGCCGGGAGAAAAGCTCCAAGACAGATACAAACAGCCAATAAGTAATTGTTACATAAAAAACAATAATAGATATAGAAGATACTATATACATTTTAACAGTAAAATAACACAAAACCATATACAAAGTTTAGAGCAAGATAATACAAGTATACTAGTGCCTAAAAAATAGTATCCAGGTTCTTACTAGATACTTATCATTGAACTAAAGAAGATTAAATTAGTGGAGAGAACACTATGCCAACTACACATCAATACCACCTATGATGAAGCTGTATCGTGAGAGTAAGCGATTCCAGTTAGAAAGTCATCTAACCTACCCAGTCCTGCAGTTAGTGATCAGCATCTGCTCTCTCCTGTTCTTCTCTTGACAGGCTAACCATTCTACTACAAAAAGTGAAAATGGCTCCCTGTGTTCCCTTTCTTTCTTAGTTCACCAAATGCTATTACTGACTTCAATAACTTTGCCAATTAACATAATTACACCCAACTTGTGCAGTTTTCGTAGTTTACTGGTAATGCATGCACAGATGTCTGCAAATTATTTCTCAGTCAATATCACCAACATTTCCTAAATCTTACTCTCTTATTTTGCAACAGAATACTACTAGTGCTTTCTTTTCGAAGAAATGGTTAGCATCCTCAGCCAAACCTATCAAGTTATACAAATAATTCGAAAGATTCGGATATGCATTGTCGCTCCATGCAGAACCTCTGTGAGATCTGAGAAAACGTCTCTCAATTAATCCTAGTTTTAAATTCTACAGCTAATCCAGTCCAGTGAATCTAACACCTAGCTAAGTGCACTTTCATCAAAGTAGGCGGCGGCCTCTGCCAACACCTTCAATGTCTCAGGGTCACCTGCCCATTATAGACTGGTCCTGCATACCCCCGTCCAGCTCTACATACATTTTCACACTTTATAACACTAACATTTGTGCAGTTATGAAACAGTATAAAAATAAACGATCCCACTTGTCAAAAGCACACCTGCTGAGGGGGTTACATCCACTGCAGCTCATAACACATCGTTTACTAGTACAGTCCCAAACTTCAGCACTTACCTTTCTTTGCAAAGGCACATCTATACCCAGCGAGGCCCTCCAAGCCCAGGGGTGGGCATGATTCCCTATTGGTAATGACTGCTTAGCAAGAGGGGCTGGTGTCACCGGACTTAATGGAAAAGAGAACCCAAACTTGTCCTTGTTTCGGTACTGGGTACCGGTGCCCCAGCTCGGGGACATGAGCTGGACTGAAGAACACCACCGTCTGCGACATGGCGTTCAGCGACTTCAGATGAGCATTAACCGTGCGTCGTCACCAAGGGCAAATCCGTCGTCAGGATATACTGCTGAAAGAAAGTGCACCCTGCCGTATCTGGCAGGTCCTGGCATCTCCGTTACTGCGGGCCGCTGCTCGTGAGGTGTTAGGCGCCACTGCTAATTGTATATACAGTAACATATACATATACAGTAACAAGATAAATGCTTCCTTTGACTTTTTTTCAACGGTGAGATTTTACAGAATTATGATGCTATGGCCTAGGCAACCATACTTTTGCTGAGCGATCCTATAACTTGTACCAAACCTTAAAATAAAAGTAAGCAAATGCTAAATAACAGACCAAGAAATGTACGAAAAGGTACAACCAATAAATAGATAAATGTACCAGGATTCCACACGCTAAATATAAAGTTTAATAACTTTAAAGCGCTGATATTAACAATACAGTTTTAGCGGTTCAGATTACTGGTACATTTATCTATTTAATGATTTGCTAAATGGTAGCAATCCTGTACACTATTACTGAAGATAACCAAAAGCGGACATACATTGCTGAGTTATTGCGCCTACTACATTCTAGCACCTTGATAATCTTTTTTCTGCAGCACAGCAATAGAGTTAGAGCGCCCAAGATTGTTTTACAATACTATATTCAATTTTAGGCAACTAAAAAAAAAAAAACGGATCCCACTCATAAGCCCATTCCGCTCAACCTTAACATGAATTGTTTTACACAAGATATTCAATTTTTAGGCGCTTCATTAAACTTAAAAAACAACACAAGTTTAAAAGGGACGTGGCGTGCCCATGCCTAAATCTGCCACTGGGTATTACAGGAAAAAACAAGTACAGGACAGTACCTCACCAATTGGGTAGGAGCGGCAGGAAGAGAAGGTAGTTGCTCTGCTTAGCTGACCGGGGAACTTTCGAACTGCAGTGGCTGAGCAGGAACTCGTAAATGGTTTCGTTTGGGGATTCCCTTTTGGGAAAAAAAAAAAAAAAAAAAAAAAAAAAAAATTTGAAAACCCCCCCCCCCCCCCCCCCCGTAATTTAAGGGGGGATTTCCCCGTAAAAAAAACCAGGTAAAATCTCCAAAAGTTTTCTTCGAAAAGAAGGGAAATACCTTTTTCTGCCCCTTGGACCCAAATTTCCCTGATAGGGATGTGCAGATAAGCTTCTTTGAGATCCAAGGTTAAAACCCAGTCAGGCTTTCTTTAACCATTGGCAGCAACTGATGCAGAAAAG